>NC_064811.1:163789838-163789916 GCF_023721935.1 Panthera uncia | reverse complement strand
GAAACAAGAAAAATCCCAAATACAAAATCTAACAGCACACCTAAAGGCTGCCTTTGCTGTTCTGCTTCTATTTCCTTT
>NC_064811.1:163770544-163789738 GCF_023721935.1 Panthera uncia | reverse complement strand
AAAAAAAAAAAAAAAAAACTGTAGAGCAGATCAAGGGAACCAAGAGTTGGTTTTTTGAAAAAATAAACAAAATTGACAAACCTCTAGCCAGGCTTCTCAAGAAGAAAATGGAGATGACCCAAATTGATAAAATCATGAATGAAAATTGAATTATTACAACCAATCCCTCAGAGATACAAGCAATTACCAGGGAATACTATGAAAAACTATATGCCAACAAATTGGACAACCTGGAAGAAATGGACAAATTCCAAACACCCACACACTTCCAAAACTCAATCAGGAGGAAATAGAAAGCTTGAACAGACCCATAACCAGTGAATAAATTGAATCAGTTATCAAAAATCTCGCAACAAATAAGAGTCCAGGACCAGATGGCTTCCCAGGGGAGTTCTACCAGACATTTAAAGGAGAGATAATACCTAAACTTCTCAAGCTATTCCAAAAAATAGAAAGGGAAGGAAAACTTCCAGACTCATTCTATGAAGCCAGAATTACTTTGATTCCTAAACCAGAGACCCAGTAATAAAAGAGAACTACAGGCCAATATGCCTGATGAATACGGATGCAAAAATTCTCAATAAGATACTAGCAAATCGAACTCAACAGCATGTAAAAAAAAATATTCACCATGATCAAGTGGGATTCATTCCTGGGCTGCAGGGCTGGTTCAACATTCACAAATCAATCTTGTGATACATCACATTAATAAAAGAAAAGATAAGAACCATATGATCCTGTCAATTGATGCAGAAAAAGCATTTGACAAAATTTAGCATCCTTTCATAATAAAAACCTTCGAGAAAGTTGGGATAGAAGGAACATATTTAAACATCATAAAAGCCATTTATGAAAAGCCCACAGCTAGTATCATCCTCAATGGGGAAAAACTGAGAGCGTTCTCCTTGAAATCAGGAACACGACAGGGATGTCCACTCTCACCGCTGTTGTTTAACATAGAGTTGGAAGTTCTAGCATCAGCAATCAGACAACAAAAGGAAATCAAAGACATCAAAATTGGCAAAGATGAAGTTAAGCTTTCACTTTTTGCAGATGACATGATATTACACATGGAAAACCTGATAGATTCCACCAAAAGTCTGCTAGAACTGATACATGAATTCAGCAAAGTTGCAGGATACAAAATCAATGTACGTAAATCAGTTGCATTCTTATACACTAACAGTGAAGCAACAGAAAGACAAATAAAGAAACTGATCCCATTCACAATTGTACCAAGAAGCATAAAATACCTAGGAATAAACCTAACCAAAGATGTAAAAGATATGTATGCTGAAAACTATAGAAAGCTTATGAAGGAAATTGAAGAAGATATAAGGAAATGGAAAAACATTCCATGCTCATGGGTTGGAAGAATAAATATTGTCAAAATGTCAATACTACCTAAAGCTACACATTCAATGCAATCCCAAACAAAATTGCACCAGCATTCTTCTCAAAGCTAGAACAAGCAATCCTAAAATTAGTATGGAACCATAAAAGGCCCCGAATAGCCAAAGTAATTTTGAAGAAGAAGACCAAAGCAGGAGGCATCACAATCCCAGACTTTAGCCTCTATTACAAAGCTGTAATCATAAAGACAGTATGGTATTGGTACAAAAACAGACATAGAGACCAATGGAATAGAATAGAAACCCCAGAACTAGACCCACAAACGTATGGCCAACTAATCTTTGACAAAGCAGGAAAGAATATCCAATGGAAAAAAGACAATCTCTTTAACAAATGGTGTTGGGAGAACTGTACAGCAACATGCAGAAAGATGAAACTAGACCACTTCCTTACACCATTCACAAAAACAAACTCAAAATGGATAAAGGACCTGAATGTGAGACAGGAAACCATCAAAACCCTAGAGGAGAAAGCAGGAAAAAAACCTCTCTGACCTCAGCTGTAGCAACTTCTTACTTGGCACATCCCCAAAAGCAAGGGAATTAAAAGCAAAAATGAACTATTGGAACCTCATGAAGATAAAAACTTCTGCACATATTGGTCAAAGGGCTAGTATCCAAAATCTATAAAGAGCTCACCAAACTCCACATCTAAAAAACAAATAATCCAGTGAAGAAATGGGCAGAAAACATGAATAGACACTTCTCTAAAGAAGACATCTGGATGGCCAACAGGCACATGAAAAGATGCACAACGTCACTCCTCATCAGGGAAATACAAATCAAAACCACACTCAGATATCACCTCACACCAGTCAGAGTGGCCAAAATGAACAAATCAGGAGACTATAGATGCTGGGGAGGATGTGGAGAAACGGGAATCCTCTTGCACTGTTGGTGGGAATGCAAACTGGTGCAGCCGCTCTGGAAAACAGTGTGGAGGTTCCTCAAAAAATTAAAAATACACCCACCCTGTGACCCAGCCATAGACTGCTAGGAATTTACTCAAGGGATACAGGAGTACTGATGCATAGGGGCACTTGAACCCCAATATTTATAGCAGCACTCTCAACAATAGCCAAATTATGGAAAGGGCCGAAATGTCCATCAACTGATGAATGGATAAAGAAATTGTGATAAAGAAATTGTGATGAATGGATAAAGAAATTATATACGCAATAGAATACTACATGGCAATGAGAAAGAATGAAATATGGCTTTTTGTAGCAACGTGGATTGAACTGGAGAGTGTTACACTAAGTGAAATAAGTCATACCGAGAAAGACAGATATTGTGTTTTCACTCTTATGTGGATCCTGAGAAACTTAACAGAAGACCATAGGGGAGGGGAAGGAAAAAAAAAGAGGTTAGAGAGGGAGGGAACCAAAACATAAGAGACTCTTAAAAACTGAGAACAAACTGAGGGTTGATGGGGGGTGGAAGGGAGGAGAGGGTGAGTGATGGGTATGAGGAGGGCACCTTTTGGGATGAGCACTGGGTGTTGTATGGAAAGCAATTTGACAATAAATTTCATATTAAAAAATAAATAAATAAATATCCTACCCAATAAGCAAAAAAAATGAAAAATACAGCTTGAAGTCAGGAATTGTGATGCCTTCCACTTTGTTTTCCTTTTTCAACATCACATTGGCTATTTGAGATCTTTTCTGGTTCCATACAAATTTTGGGATTATTTGTGCTAGCTTTGTGAAAAATTCTGGTGATATTTTGACAGGAATTGCATTGAATGTGTAGACTGCTTTGGGCAGTGTATATATTTTAACAATATTTGTTCTTCAGATCCATGAACATAGAATGTTTTTCAATTCTTTGTGTAACCTTCAATTTCTTTCATAAGATTTCTATAGTTTTCAACTTACAGATCTTTTACCACTGTTTAAGTTTGTTCCTAGGTAACTTATGGTTTTTGATGCAGTTGTAAATGGGATTGATTCCTCGATTTCTCTTTCTGCTGTTTCATTATAGATGTATAGAAATGCAACAGATTTCTGAACATTGATTTTGTATTGTGCAAATTTACTAACTTCTATCAGTTCCAGTAATTTTTTAGTTGAGTTTTTTTGTTTCTTTTTATGTTTTTTTTTTTTCTGGTTTTCTACACAGAGCATCATGACATCTGCAAATAGTAAAAATTTGACTTATTCCTTGCCTATTTGGATGCCTTTTAAGTATTTTCACTGTGTGATTGCTGAGGATAGGACTTTCAGTACAATGTTAAATAGTAATGATGAGATTGGACAACCCCGTCTTGTTCCTGACCTTAGGAGGAAAGTTATCAGTTTTTCCCCCATTGAGTATTTTTAAAAAATATAATTTATTTTCAAACTGGTTTCCATACAACACCCAGTGCTCATCCCAACAAGTGCCCTTTTCCCTGCCCGTCACCTACTTTCCCCTCCCCCAACCCCCATCTACCCTTAGTTTGTTCTCAGTTCTTAAGAGTCTCTTACCCCATTGAGGATTATATCAGCTGTGGGTCTTTCATATATGGCCTTTATGATATTGAGGTATGTTCTCTCTGTTCCTACTTTGTTGAGGGTTTTTACCAAAAATGGATTTTGTATTTTGTCTAATGCTATTTATGCATCTACTGAAAAGATCCTATAGTTCTTATGCTTTCTTTTATTAATGTGGAGTATTGCATTCACTGACTTGCAAACATTGAATCAGCCCTGCAGCTCAGGAATAAATCCCACTTGATCGTGCTGAATGATTATTTTAAGGTACTGTTGGATTTGATTTTCTAGTATTTTGTTGAGAATTTTTGTATCCATGTTCATCAGGCATATTGGTCTGTAATTCTGCTTTTTACTGTGGTTTTAGTCTGGTTTTGAATCAAGGTAATGCTGGATTCATAGAAGGAGTTTGGAAGTTTTCCCTCCACTTCTATTCTTTGGATCAATTTGAGAAGAATAGGTATTAACTCTTCTTAAAATGTGTGATAGATTTCCCCTGGGAATGCATCTGGCCCTGGACTTTTGATTTTGGGAGATTTTTTGATTACTGATTCATTACTGATTTCTTGTTGATTATGGGTCTGTTCAAATTTTCTATTTATTCCTGTTCCAGTTTTGGTAGTTTGTATGTTTCTAGGAATTTGCCCATTTCTTCCATACTGCCCCACATTTTGGCATATAAGTTTCATAATATTCTCTTATAATTATTTGTATTTCTGTGGTGTTGAGCATGATATATCCTCTTTCATTTATGATTTTATTAATTTGTGTCTTTTCTCTTTTCTTTTTGAATAGTCTGGCTAGGAGGGTATCAATTTTATTAATTCTTTCTAAGAACCAGTTCTTAGTTTTATTTATCTATGTACTTTTTTGTTTCTATATTATTTATTTCTGCTCTAATCTTTATTTTCCTTATTCTTCATGTTTTAGGCTTTATTGTTGTTCCTTTTCTAGCTGCTTTAGATGTAAGGTTGGGTTGTGTATTTGAGACATTTCTTGTTTCTTGATATAGGCCTGTATTGCAATATACTTCCTTCTGAGGACTGCCTTGCTTCATCCAAAAGGGTTTTGACTGTCATGTTTTCATTTTTATTTGCTCCAATGTACTTTCTAAAAATTTCTTCTTTAATTTCCTGGTTAGCCCATTCTTTCTTTAGTAATGTATTCTTTAACCTTCATGTATTCTTAGTGTTTCCAAATTTTTTCTTGTATTTTACTTCAAGATTCATAGTGTTGTGGTCTAAAAATATGCATGATATGATATCAGTCTTTTTGTGCTTGTTGAGGGCTGATTTATGATCCAGTATGTGATCTATTTTGGAGATTATTCCATGTGAACTTGAAAATAATGTGTATTCTGCTGCTTTAGGAAGAAATGTTCTGAATATATCTGTTAAGTCCATCTGGTCTAATGTGTCATTCAAAGCTACTGTTTCCTTGTTGATTTTCTACTTAGATAATATGTCCATAAGTATGTAAGTGTGTTGTTAAAGTCCCCAACTATTATTGTATTGTTATCAATGAGTTTCTTTATGTTTGTTATTGATTGATTTGTATTTTTGGGTGTTCCAAATTGAGGGCATAAATATTTATAATTGTTATATCTTCCTGATGGATAGACTTCTTAAGTATGATGTAATGCCCTTATTCATCTCTTGCTGTAGTCTGTGGTTTAAAATCTAATAGTCTAGGGTGGGGGGAGCTAAGATGGTGGAACAGCATGGAAGTTTTCTGTGTGTATTGCGTCCATGAAATACAGCCAGATCAACACTAAACCATCCTACACACCTAGAAAACTGATTGCAGGATTAACACAACAATATGCACAACCTGAACCACAGAATTCAGCAGGTAAGTGGTGCAGAGAGGTGAACTTGGGGAGAGAGAAACCTGTGGTAGTCAGGGAGCTGCTTTTGCAGGCAGAGAGAGGACAGAGACTGG
Organism: Panthera uncia; assembly: GCF_023721935.1. NCBI lineage: Eukaryota > Metazoa > Chordata > Mammalia > Carnivora > Felidae > Panthera > Panthera uncia. Next base: position 163,783,908 of record NC_064811.1, on the reverse strand, counting down.
GGGGAGGGGAGAATACGGGAAAAGCACCCCTCCCCAAAAGCAGCTGGAGAGAAAGTGGAAAATTGGAAACAGCCACAGGGACTAAGCTAAAAATGGAGAAAGGAGAAAGAAGAAAGGAGAGGGTTTAAATTCCATTAAGACTGTAAACAAGGGGAGCACAAAGTCTGCAACTATGCAGTTTGATACTTGGTGGTGCTCTAGTGGGAAGGGCAAATCCCCAGGAACAGAGCAGGGTCCGGGGGGTTCTCGGGCCACAGGGGAAAAGCGGTTCCACTGCTGGGAGCACAATTGGTAGAGACTGTTGAAACCACCTGGTCCCAACAGACCTCAGAAAATGGCCACATTGGCTGGTGCTGGAACAAGGTCATTAAGGGTGAAGCCTGGTGCCAGATGTGTGTTGTGATTTTCCATAATCCCTGAAAAGCTGCTGCTACACTATCTTGCAAACTTTTTCTGGGGTGGGCTGGCACCTGGCCAAGTCTTGGGGCTCTGGCAGCAGCAGGATCCAGCAAGCGTTCCTGGGTGCATCTGACATTTGGCCATTGTTTGTCCATTGCTCGATGAGACCCTCCCACAGAGGGGTGGAATAGGTAAATCCCACAGTCCTTCAGAAACACGGGGCAGGGAGAACAGCTGCATCTCAGACAAGACTCAGGAGGGAGGTACTGCCTTAGGCTTGGTCACGGACAGTGAAGAAGTGGGGAGTGGACGAACGCTGAAGACAGAGGACGGGTGAGTGATTGTGGATGGGAGAGAACTGAGTTCCCATACTAGAGACTGAGTAGTTGGGTGACACCATTTTCACCACTTACACACATGCACATAGGCACCTATGAGTGCCGCAGCAGTCCACCCCAGTGGGCTAGTGGCACCATCAAGTGGAGAATGAAGCTGTTATGCTGAGCCCTGACCAACTGGGCCAACCTCGCTCCTCAAGAACACAAGTCTCACCGCCTACTTAGTTTATGAAGTATATTGCACTACATAGTCTGACTTCTAGGGGAAAACAAAATAATTTCAGTCCTATTTCAATCTGTTAGCAGGTCCACCTATTCCATTTTCTTTTTTTTTCTCTTTTACACTATTCTTTTTCTTGAATACAGAAAGAAAAAAAATTCATTTTTATTTTCAATTTTTATTAAAAATATTTTTCTTTAATTTTTATTACTATATTCTTTACTTTTGTGTAATTTTTTTCAAGTTCTACCTTACTTCCATCATTCTATTTTAGTCTACTTCAGTGTATTCACCTTTTCAAGTTTTCAAACGATTTCCTTGTTTTCTTTTTTCTCTACTTCATTTCTTTTCTTTTTCTTGAATGCAGAAAGTGAAAAACATCATTTTTACCTTCAATTTCTATTAAAATACTTTTCTTTAATTTTTTCCTACTATATTTTTTACTTTTGTGTAAATTTTTCAAATTCTATTTTACTCCTATCATTTCATTTTAGTCTACTTCAGTGTAATCATTTTTTCAAACTCTCAAATGATTTCCTCCCCCCACCTTTTTTTTTTCTCTAATCTGTCAAACCACTTTCAACACCCAGACCAAAACACACCTAGGATCTAGCATCATTTATTAGATTTCGTATGTGTGTGTGTTTAATTTTTTAATTTTAATATTTTTTAATTTTAATTTTTTTTAATTTTAATTTTTCTACCTCATTAATTCCTTTTCTTCCTTCAAAATGACAAAATGAAGGAATTCACCCCAAAAGAAAGAGCACAAAGGAACAACGGACAGGGATTTAACCAACACAGATACAAGAAAGACGTCTGAACCAGAATTTAGAATCACGATAATAAGAATGCTAGCTGGAGTCGAAAATGGATTAGAATCCCTTTCTGCAGAGAAAAAGGAAGTAAAAAATAGTCAGAATGAAATTAAAAATGCTATAACTGAGCTGCAATCATGGATGGATGCAGAGGCGGCAAGGATGGATGAGGCAGAACAGAGAATCAGTGATATAAAGGACAAACTTATAGAGCATAGTGAAGCAGAAAAAAAGAGGGAGATTAAGGCAAAAGAGCACAATTTAAGAATTAGAGACATCAGTGACTCATTAAAAAGGAACAACGTCACAATCATAAGGGTCCTAGAAGAGGAAGAGAGAGAAATAGGGGTAGAAGGGTTATGTGAGCAAATCATAGTGGAAAACTTTCCTAACCTGGGGAAAGACACAGACATCAAAATCCAGGAAGCACAGAGGACCCCCATTAAATTCAACAAAAACCAACCATCAACAAGGCATATCATAGTCAAATTCACAAAATACTCAGGCAAGGAGAGAATCATGAAAGCAGCAAGGGAAAAAAGTCCCTAACCTACAAGGGAAGACAGATCAGGTTTGCAGCAGACCTATCCATAGAAACTTGGCAGGCCAGAAAGGAGTGGCAGGATATATTCAATGCGCTGAATCAGAAAAATATGCAGCCAAGAATTCTTTAACCAGCAAGGCTGTCATTCAAAATAGAAGGAGAGATACAAAGTTTCCCACACAAACAAAAATTAAAGGAGTTTGTGACCACTAAACCAGCCCTGCAAGAAATTTTAATGGGGACTCTCTGAGGGGAGAAAAGAGTAAAAATATGAAATATATATAATATATATATGATAAATGTCATATATATATATATATATATATATCAAAAGCAACAAAGATTAGAAAGGACCAGAGAACACCACCAGAAACTCGAACTCTACAAGCATCATAATGGCAAAAAATTCATAGCTTTCAGTACTTACTTAACTGTCAAAGGACTCAATGCTCCAATCAAAAGACATAGGGTAACAGAATAGATAAGAAAACAAGATCCATCTATATGCTGTTCACAAGAGACCCACTTTAGACCTAAAGACACCTTCAGATTGAAAATAAGGGGATGGAGAACCATCTATCATGCTAATGGTCAACAAAAGAACGCTGGAGTAGCCATACTTATATCAGACAATCTAGACTTTAAAATAAAGACTGTATCAAGAGATGTAGAAGGGCATTATATCATAATCAAGGGGTCTATCCACCAAGAAGACCTAACAATTGTAAACACTAATGCACCAAATGTGAAAGCACTCAAATATATAAATCCATTAATCACAAACATAAAGAAACTCTTTGATAGTAATACCATAATAGTAGGAGACTTCAACACCCCACTCACAGAAATGGACAGATCATCTAATCAAAAAATCAACAAGGAAACAATGGCTTTGAATGACACACTGACCAAATGGACTTAACAGATATATTCAGAACATTTCATCCTAAAGCATCAGAATATCCATTCTTCTCCAGTGCACATGGAACGTTCTCCAGAATAGACCATATACTGGGACACAAGTCAGCCCTAAGTAAGTACAAAAAGATCGAGATCATACCATGCATATTTGTGACCACAACACTATGAAACTCGAACTCAACCACAAGATAAAATTTGGAAATGTAGCAAATACTTGGAGACTGAAGAACATCCTACTAAAGAATGAATGGGCTAACCAAGAAGTTAAAGAGGAAATTAAAAAGTATATGGAAGTCAATGAACATGATAACAGCACAACCCAAAACCTCTGGGATGCAGCAAAGGCTGTCATAACAGGAAAGTATATAGCAATCCAGGCCTTCCTAAAGAAGGAAGAAAGATCTCAGATACACAACCTAACCTTACGCCTTAAGGAGCTGGAAAAAGAACAGCAAATAAAACCCCAAAACAGCAGAAGACAGGTAATAATAAAGATTAGAGAAGAAATTAATGCTATCGAAACCAAAACAAAAAACAAAACAAAAAAAAAAAAACAGTAGAACAGATTACTGAAACCAGAAACTGGTTCTTTGAAAGAATTAACAAAATTGATAAACAACTAGCCAGTTTGATCAAAAAGAAAAAAAAAAAAGGAAAGGACCCAAATAAGTAAAATCAAGAATGAAAGAGGCGAGCTCACAACCAACACAGCAGAAATAAAAACAATAATAAGAGAATATTATGAGCAATTATATGCCAATAAAATGGGCAATCTGGAAGAAATGGACAAATTCCTAGAAACATATACACTACCAAAACTGAAACAGGAAGAAATAGAAAATTTGAACAGACTCATAACCAGTAAGGAAATTAAATTAGTAATCAAAAATCTGCCAAATAACGAGAGTCCAGGGCCAGATGGCTTTCCAGGGGAATTCTACCAAACATTTAAGGAAGAGTTGACACCTATTTTCTTGAAGGTGTTCCAGAAAGTAGAAATGGAAGGAAATATCCAAACTCTTTCTTTTTTTTTTTTTCTTTTTTTCAACATTTTTATTTATTTTGGGACAGAGAGAGACAGAGCATGAATGGGGGAGGGGCAGAGAGAGAGGGAGACACAGAATCGGAAACATGCTCCAGGCTCCGAGCCATCAGCCCAGAGCCTGACGCGGGGCTCGAACTCACGGACCGCGAGATCGTGACCTGGCTGAAGTCGGACGCTTAACCGACTGCGCCACCCAGGCGCCCCTCCAAACTCTTTCTATGAAGCCAGCATTACCTTGATTCCAAAACCAGACAGAGACCCCACTAAAAAGGAGAACTATAGACCAATTTCCCTGATGAACATGGATGCAAAAATCCTCAACAAGATATTAGCCAACCGGATCCAACAATACACTAAAAAAATTATTCACCACGACCAAGTGGGATTTATACCTGGGATGCAAGGCTGGTTCAACATCCACGAAACAATTAATGTGATTCATCATATCAATAAAAGAAAGGACAATAACCACACGATCTTCTCAATAGATGCAGAAAAGCATTTGACAACATACAGCATCCTTTCTTGATAAAAACCCTCAAGAAGGTAGGGATAGATGGAGCATACCTCGAGATCATAAAAGCCATATATGAGTGACACAACGCTAATATCATCCTCAATGGGGAAAAACTGAGAGCTTTCCCCCTAAGGTCAAGAACAAGACAGGGATGTCCACTCTTCGCCACTGTTATTCAATATAGTGTTGGAAGTCAGCCTCTGCAATCAGACAACACAAAGAAATAAAATGCATCCAAATTGGCCAGGAGGAGGTCAAACGTTCACTCTTCACAGATGACATGATACTCTACATGGAAAACCCAAAAGATTCCACCAAAAAACTGCTAGAATTGATTCATGAATTCAGCAATGTTGCAGGATATGAAATCAATGCACAGAAATCGGCTGTATTCCTATACACCAACAATGAAGTGACAGAAAGAAAAATCAAGGAATCGATCCCATTTATAATTACACAAGAAACCATAAAATACCTAGGAATAAATCTAACCAAAGAGGTGAAAAATCTATACACTGAAAACTATAGAAAGCTGATGAAAGAAATTGAAGAAGTCACAAAAAAATGGAATAAGATTCCATGCTCCTGGTTAGGAAGAACAAATATTTGTTAAAGTGTCGATACTACCCAAAGCAATCTACATATTCAATGCGATCCTTATCAAAATAACACCAGCATTCTTCACAGAGCTAGAACAGATGTGGGGGGCCGGGCCCCGGTGCCAGGCTGAGACTGGGTCGAGCAATGTTCCCTGTTGACTCAAGCCAACCCGGTGGTTCCCCTTCCCATTCCCCCACTCTCAAGGGCATACGAAAGCCTTGTCAAGGCTGAGAAAGTTAATTCCTGAAGCCTGTGGTCTGCAGGTGTTGGCAGTAATGCTACCTCCCTTTTTCTACCCCGAGTCAGATAGAAACAAACATGGGAATTGTGTTTTGCTAGCAATCCTATCAACAAGGTTGGTGACCTGTCTAGAAAATGCACAAGAAACACAGAACTAAATGTTTTGGTGGGCAGCAATTATGTGAAACCTGTTTATTCTTAGAATGACCTAACCCATAAGAATCTGGTTATAAAAGATTGTGTACAGCAACAATAAAGCTGTCACTTGGGCCATCAGCCCAGGGGACCCTCCTGTTCCCAAACTTTCTCTTCTCTCTTTTTTTTTCTTGCATTCCCCTACCCTCAGGACCCTGACCTTGGTGTTTGTTGTGCCGGCTGCGACAAACAGATAATCCTAAAATTTGTATGGAATCAGAAAAGACCCTGAAGAGCCAAAGCAATCCTGAAAAAGAAAACCAAAGCAGGAGGCATCACAATCCCAGACTTCAAACTATTACTACAAAGCTGTAACTATCAAGACAGTATGGTACTGGCACAAGAACAGACACCCAGATCAATGGAACAGAACAGAGAACCCAGAAATGGACCCACAAACATACAGCCAACTAATCTTTGACAAAGCAGGAAAGAATATCCAATGGAATAAAGATAGTCTCTTCAGCAAGTGGTGCTGGGAAAACTGGACAGCGACATACAGAAGAAGGAACCTGGACCACTTTCCTACACCGTACACAAAAATAAACTCAAAGTGGATGAAAGACCTCAATGTAAGACAGGAAGCCATCAAAATCCTCAAGGAGAAAGCAGGCAAAAACCTCTTTGATCTTGCCTGCAGCAATTTCTTATTCAACACGTCTCTGGAGGCAAGGGAAAAAAAAGCAAAAATGAACTACTGGGACCTCATCAAAATAAAAAAGCTTCTGCACAGTGAAGGAAACAATCAGCAAAACTAAAAGGCAACCGACAGAATGGGAGAATATATTTGCAAATCACATATCAGATTAAGGGTTAGTATCCAAAATCTATACAGAATTTATCAAACTCAACACCCCAAAAAAAAATAAAGAATCCAGTGAAGAAATGAGCAAAAGACATGAAGAGACACTTCTCTCAAGAAGACATCCAGATGGCAAACCAACACATGAGAAAATGCTCAACATCACTCATCATCAGGGAAATACAAACCAAAACCACCATGAGATACCACCTTACACCTGTCAGAATGGCTAACGTTAACAACTCAGGCAACAACAGATTGTGGCGAGGGTGCAGAGAAAGAGGATCTCTGTTGCATTGTTGGTGGGAATGCAAACTGGTGCAGCCATGCTGGAAAACAGTATGGAGGTTCCTCAAAAGCTAAAAATATAACTACCCTACGACCCAGCAATTGCACTACTAGGCATTTATCCACGGAATATAGGTGTGCTGTTTCAAAGGAATACATGCACCCCATGTTTATAGCAGCACTATCAACAATATCCAAAGTATGGAAAGAGCCCCAATGTCCATTGATGGATGAATGGATAAAGAAAAGGTGGTATATATATACAATGGAGTATTACTCGGCAATCACAAAGATTGAAATCTTGCCATTTGCAACTACATGGATGGAACCAGAGGATATCATGCTAAGTGAAATTAGTCAGTCAGAGAAAGACAAAAATCATGTGACTTCGCTCATATGAGGACTTTAGGAGAAAAAACAGATGAACATAAGTGAAGGAAAACAAAAATAATATAAAAACAGGGCGGGGGACAAAACAGAAGAGACTCATAAATATGGAAAACAAAAAGAGGGTTATGGGGGTGTGTGGGAGGGGGATTGGCTATATGGGTAAGGGACACTAAGGAATCTACTGCTGAAATCATTGTTGCACTATATGCTAACTAATTTGGATGTAAATGTAATAAAATAAAAATTAAAAACAGTTTTAAAAATAAAATAGGAGAGAGGGAAGATGGTGGCGTAGGAGGACACTGGGCTCACCGCGCGTCCTGCTGATCACGTAGATTCCACCTACACCTGCCTAAATAACCCAGAAAACTGCCAGAGGATTAGCAGAACGGAGTCTCCGGAGCAAGTGAAGACGAGAGGCCCATGGAAGAGGGTAGGAAGGGCTGTGAGGCGGTGCGCGCTCCACGGAATGGCGGGAGGGAGCTGGGGTGGAGGGGCAGCTCGCTGGCCAAGCAGAGCCCCCGAGTCTGGCTGGCAAAAGCGGAGGGGCCTGACGGACTGTGTTCCCACAGCAAGCGCGACTTAGCATCTGGGAGATCATAAGTTAACAGCTCTGCTCAGAAAGCGGAAAGGCTGGAGGACAAAGGGAGGGAGAGCTGCTGAGCCCCCGGACGACAGAGCTCAGTTTGGTGGGGAACAAAGGTGCTCTCGAGCGCCATCTCCCCCGCCCATCCCCTAGCCAAAATCCCAAAGGGAACCAGTTCCTGCCAGGGAACTTTCTAGCTCCACGCAAACACCCAACTCTGTGCTTCTGCGGAGCCAAACCTCCGGCAGAGGATCTGACTCCCTCCTGCTGCAACAGGGCCCCTCCTGAAGTGGATCACCTAAGGAGAAGCGAGCTAAGCCTGCCCCTCCTGCCCCCATGCACCTTGCCTACCCACCCCAGCTAATACGCCGGGTCCCTAGCACCACAAGCCTGGCAGTGTGCAAGTAGCCCAGACAGGCCACGCCACCCCACAGTGAATCCTGCCCCTAGGAGAGGGGAAGAGAAGGCACACACCAGTCTGACTGTGGCCCCAGCGGTGGGCTGGGGGCAGACATCAGGTCTGACTGCGGCCCCGCCCACCAACTTCAGTTATACACCACAGCACAGGGGAAGTGCCCTGCAGGTCCTCACCACTCCAGGGACTATCCAAAATGACCAAACGGAAGAATTCCCCTCAGAAGAATCTCCAGGAAATAACAACAGCCAATGAACTGATCAAAAAGGATTTAAATAATATAACAGAAAGTGAATTGTAGAATAATAGTCATAAAATTAATCGCTGGGCTTGAAAGCAGTATAGAGGACAGCAGAGAATCTCTTGCTACAGAGATCAAAGGACTAAGGAACAGTCACGAGGAGCTGAAAAGCGCTTTAAACGAAATGCAAAACAAAATGGAAACAATGACAGCTTGGATTGAAGAGGCAGAGGAGAGAATAGGTGAACTAGAAGATAAAGTTATGGAAAAAGAGGAAGCTGAGAGAAAGAGAGATAAAAAATCCAGGAGTACGAGGGGAAAATTAGAGAACTAAGTGATACACTAAAAAGAAATAATATACGCATAACTGGTATCCCAGAGGAGGAAGAGAGAGGGAAAGGTGCTGAAGGGGTACTTGAAGAAATTATAGCTGAGAACTTCCCTGAACTGGGGAAGGAAAAAGGCATTGAAATCCAAGAGGCACAGAGAACTCCCTTCAGACGGAACTTGAATGGATCTTCTGCACAACATATCATAGTGAAACTGGCAAAATACAAGGATAAAGAGAAAATTCTGAAAGCAGTAAGGGATAAACGTGCCCTCACATATAAAGGGAGACCTATAAGACTCGTGACTGATCTCTCTTTTGAAACTTGGCAGGCCAGAAAGGATTGGCACGAGATCTTCAGTGTGCTAAACAGAAAAAATATGCAGCCGAGAAACCTTTATCCAGCAAGTCTGTCATTAAGAATAGAAGGAGAGATAAAGGTCTTCCCAAACAAACAAAAACTGAAAGAATTTGTCACCACTAAACCAGCCCTACAAGAGATCCTAAGGGGGACTCTGTGAGACAAAGTACCAGAGACATCACTACAAGCATAAAACATATGGACATCACAATGACTCTAAACCCGTATCTTTCTATAATAACACTGAATGTAAATGGATTAAATGCGCCAACCAAAAGACATAGGATATCAGAATGGATAAAAAAAAAAACAAGACCCATCTATTTGCTGTCTACAAGAGACTCATTTTAGATCTGAGGACACCTTTAGATTGAGAGTGAGGGGATGGAGAACTATTTATCATGCCACTGGAAGCCAAAAGAAAGCTGGAGTAGCCATACTTCTATCAGACAAACTAGACTTTAAATTAAAGGCTGTAACAAGAGATGAAGAAGGGCATTATATAATAATTACAGGGTCTATCCATCAGGAAGAGCTAACAATTATAAATGTCTATGCGCCAAATACCGGAGCCCCCAGATATATAAAACAATTACTCATAAACATAAGCAACATTATTGATAAGAATGTGGTCATTGCAGGGGACTTTAACACCCCACTTACAGAAATGGATAGATCATCTAGACACACGGTCAATAAAGAAACAAGGGCCCTGAATGATACATTGGATCAGATGGACTTGACAGATATATTTAGAACTCTGCATCTCAAAGCAACAGAATATACTTTCTTCTCGAGTGCACATGGAACATTCTCCAAGATAGATCATATACTGGGTCACAAAGCAGCCCTTCATAAGTTTACAAGAATTGAAATTATACCATGCGTACTTTCAGGACACAATGCTATGAAGCTTGAAATTAACCACAGGAAAAAGTCTGGAAAACCTCCAAAAGCGTGGAGGTTAAAGAACACCCTACTAAAGAATGAGTGGGTCAACCAGGCAATTAGAGAAGAAATTAAAAAATATATGGAAACAAACAAAATGAAAATACAACAATCCAAACACTTTGGGACGCAGCGAAGGCAGCCCTGAGAGGAAAATACATTGCAATCCAGGCCTATCTCAAGAAACAAGAAAAATCCCAAATACAAAATCTAACAGCGCACCTAAAGGAAATAGAAGCAGAACAGCAAAGGCAGCCTAAACCCAGTAGAAGAAGACAAATAATAAAGATCAGAGCAGAAATAAACAATATAGAATCTCAAAAAACTGTAGAGCAGATCAAGAAAACCAAGAGTTGTTTTTTTGAAAAAATAAACAAAATTGACAAACCTCTAGCCAGGCTTCTCAAAAAGAAAAGGGAGATGACCCAAATAGATAAAATCATGAATGAAAATGGAATTGTTACAACCAATCCCTCAGAGATACAAAATATTATCAGGGAATACTATGAAAAATTATATGCCAAAAAATTGGACAACCTGGAAGAAATGGACAAATTCCTAAACACCCACACTCTCCCAAAACTCAATCAGGAGGAAATAGAAAGCTTGAACAGACCCATAACCAGCGAAGAAATTGAATCGGTTATCAAAAATCTCCCAACAAATAAGAGTCCAGGACCAGATGGCTTCCCAGGGGAGTTCTACCAGACATTTAAAGCAGAGATAATACCTATCCTTCTCAAGCTATTCCAAGAAATAGAAAGGGAAGGAAAACTTCCAGACTCATTCTATGAAGCCAGTATTACTTTGATTCCCAAACCAGACAGAGACCCAGTAACAAAAGAGAACTACAGGCCAATATCCCTGATGAATATGGATGCAAAAATTCTCAATAAGATACTAGCAAATCGAATTCAACAGCATATAAAAAGAATTATTCACCATGATCAAGTGGGATTCATTTCTGGGATGCAGGGCTGTTTCAATATTCGCAAATCAATCAACGTGATACATCACATTAACAAAAAAAAAGGGATAATCATATGATCCTGTCAATCGATGCAGAAAAGGCCTTTGACAAAATCCAGCACCCTTTCTTAATAAAAACCCTTGAGAAAGTCGGGATAGAAGGAACATACTTAAAGATCATAAAAGCCATTTATGAAAAGCCCACAGCTAACATCATCCTCAACGGGGAAAAACTGAGAGCTTTTTTCCTGAGATCAGGAACACGACAGGGATGCCCACTCTCACCAGTGTTGTTTAACATAATGTTGGAAGTTCTAGCATCAGCAGTCAGACAACAAAAGGAAATCAAAGGCACCCAAATTGGCAAAGATGAAGTCAAGCTTTCGCTTTTTGCAGATGACATGATATTATACATGGAAAATCCGATAGGCTCCACCAAAAGTCTGCTAGAACTGATACATGAATTCAGCCAAGTTGCAGGATACAAAATCAATGTACAGAAATCAGTTGCATTCTTATACACTAACAAGGAAGCAACAGAAAGACAAATAAAGAAACTGATCCCATTCACAATTGCACCAAGAAGCTAAAATACCTAGGAATAAATCTAACCAAAGATGTAAAAGATCTGTATGCTGAAAACTATAGAAAGCTTATGAAGGAAATTGAAGAAGATATAAAGAAATGGAAGGACATTCCCTGCTCATGGATTGGAAGAATAAATATTGTCAAAATGTCAATACTACCCAAAGCTATCTACACATTCAATGCAATCCCAATCAAAATTGCACCAGCATTCTTCTCGAAACTAGAACAAGCCATCCTAAAATTCATATGGAACCACAAAAGGCCCCGAATAGCCAAAGTAATTTTGAAGAAGAAGACCAAAGCAGGAGGCATCACAATCCCAGACTTTAGCCTCTACTACAAAGCTGTCATCATCAAGACAGCATGGTATTGGCATAAAAACAGACACATAGACCAATGGAATAGAATAGAAACCCCAGAACTAGACCCACAAACGTATGGCCAACTCATCTTTGACAAAGCAGGAAAGAACATCCAATGGAAAAAAGACAGTCCCTTAACAAATGGTGCTGGGAGAACTGGACAGCAACATGCAGAAGGTTGAAACTAGACCACTTTCTCACACCATTCACAAAAATAAACTCAAAATGGATAAAGGACCTGAATGTGAGACAGGAAACCATCAAAACCTTAGAGGAGAAAGCAGGAAAAGACCTCTCTGACCTCAGCCGTAGCAATCTCTTACTCGACACATCCCCAAAGGCAAGGGAATTGAAAGCAAAAATGAATTACTGGGACCTTATGAAGATAAAAAGCTTCTGCACAGCAAAGGAAACAACTAACAAAACTAAAAGGCAACCAACGGAATGGGAAAAGATATTTGCAAATGACACATCGGACAAAGGGCTAGTATCCAAAATCTATAAAGAGCTCATCAAACTCCACACCCGAAAAACAAATAACCCAGTGAAGAAATGGGCAGAAAACATGAATAGACACTTCTCTAAAGAAGACATCCGGATGGCCAACAGGCACATGAAAAGATGTTCAACGTCGCTCCTTATCAGGGAAATACAAATCAAAACCACACTCAGATATCACCTCACGCCAGTCAGAGTGGCCAAAATGAACAAATCAGGAGACTATAGATGCTGGAGAGGATGTGGAGAAACGGGAACCCTCTTGCACTGTTGGTGGGAATGCAAATTGGTGCAGCCGCTCTGGAAAGCAGTGTGGAGCTTCCTCAGAAAATTAAAAATAGACCTACCCTATGACCCAGCAATAGCACTGCTAGGAATTTATCCAAGGGATACAGGAGTACTGATGCATAGGGGCACTTGTACCCCAATGTTTGTGGCAGCACTCTCAACAATAGCCAAGTGATGGAAAGAGCCTAAATGTCCACCAACTGATGAATGGATAAAGAAATTGTGGTTTATATACACAATGGAGTACTACGTGGCAATGAGAAAGAATGAAATATGGCCTTTTGTAGCAACGTGGATGGAACTGGAGAGTGTGATGCTAAGTGAAATAAGCCATACAGAGAAAGACAGATACCATATGGTTTCACTCTTATGTGGATCCTGAGAAACTTAACAGAAACCCATGGGGGAGGGGAAGGAAAAAAAAAAAAGAGGTTAGAGTGGGAGAGAGCCAAAGCATAAGAGA
>NC_064811.1:163764379-163765544 GCF_023721935.1 Panthera uncia | reverse complement strand
TAGACCAATGGAATAGAATAGAAACCCCAGAACTAGACCCACAAACGTATGGCCAACTCATCTTTGACAAAGCAGGAAAGAACATCCAATGGAAAAAAGACAGTCCCTTAACAAATGGTGCTGGGAGAACTGGACAGCAACATGCAGAAGGTTGAAACTAGACCACTTTCTCACACCATTCACAAAAATAAACTCAAAATGGATAAAGGACCTGAATGTGAGACAGGAAACCATCAAAACCTTAGAGGAGAAAGCAGGAAAAGACCTCTCTGACCTCAGCTGTAGCAATCTCTTACTCGACACAAACCCAAAGGCAAGGGAATTGAAAGCAAAAATTAATTACTGGGACCTTATGAAGATAAAAAGCTTCTGCACAGCAAAGGAAACAACTAACAAAACTAAAAGGCAACCAACGGAATGGGAAAAGATATTTGCAAATGACATATCGGACAAAGGGCTAGTATCCAAAATCTATAAAGAGCTCACCAAACTCCACACCCGAAAAACAAATAACCCAGTGAAGAAATGGGCAAAAAACATGAATAGACACTTCTCTAAAGAAGACATCCAGATGGCCAACAGGCACATGAAAAGATGTTCAACGTCGCTCCATATCAGGGAAATACAAATCAAAACCACACTCAGATATCACCTCACGCCAGTCAGAGTGGCCAAAATGAACAAATCAGGAGACTATAGATGCTGGAGAGGATGTGGAGAAACGGGAACCCTCTTGCACTGTTGGTGGGAATGCAAATTGGTGCAGCCGCTCTGGAAAGCAGTGTGGAGCTTCCTCAGAAAATTAAAAATAGACCTACCCTATGACCCAGCAATAGCACTGCTAGGAATTTATCCAAGGGATACAGGAGTACTGATGCATAGGGGCACTTGTACCCCAATGTTTGTGGCAGCACTCTCAACAATAGCCAAGTGATGGAAAGAGCCTAAATGTCCACCAACTGATGAATGGATAAAGAAATTGTGGTTTATATACACAATGGAGTACTACGTGGCAATGAGAAAGAATGAAATATGGCCTTTTGTAGCAACGTGGATGGAACTGGAGAGTGTGATGCTAAGTGAAATAAGCCATACAGAGAAAGACAGATACCATATGGTTTCACTCTTATGTGGATCCTGAGAAACTTAACAGAAACCCATGGGG